>NW_024038879.1:0-6639 GCF_016077235.1 Cyprinodon tularosa | reverse complement strand
CAGAAGAAGGGGGTTTAAGACTTTATTTGGTGACTATTTTCAGGTGCATTGTAGATGTGTTGTGTCCATACGCAGTGCGCTGATTCATTGTTTTTTTTTTTGCTGCTGAAAGCGAGGCAGAGTGTGCTAGCAGATGAGGAAGTGGAACTCTGGAAGTCCGCCACCGTCGGCCTCATGTCCGACGAAGAAGATGGCGTCGTTGGCGGTGTCTCTGGATGGATTGTACGGTCGCCGCCATTTCGTAGGCCGGATCTCACTGAACTCTGTGTTAAGCTGCAGTCCCGGTTAGAAGCGATGCCGAAGTACAGGGCCACGCACAGTAGGCGTCTGCACATCGGACCTGCCTCGGAGGGAATGCTGCCAGTTACCTCCAACCCCGAGGAGGCAAAAGGACCGTTCACGGACTTGTAATTTTTAGAAACGCATGTGTTTGGATACGCGTTGTATATAGTTGTGTGTGTTTTAATAAAGCTCTTTCTTTGCATAAAAAGCTTCCTGGCAAATGTTCATTTCCTGTATAAATTCATTCATGTCCTTGATGGTAGCCTAATAATTGTGTAGTAGTGTAGGATAACATAAATACACAGCATATGAATGAATAAATATATGAATGAATGAATATATATTCATAAATATATATATATGTAAATTTATATGTAAATATATATATATGCCAACCAATCACGAGCGACTTTACTTGTTTAAAAAGAAGTGGTTCCGTCCAATACTCAGTAAGAAAATTAAAGCCTGGCGTGGCCCCGTGTGGTTTTGCTGCCAATCACGAGCGATTTCACTTGTTTGAGAATAGTGGTTTCAGCCAATACTGAGAAGGTTATTCAAGCCAGACCTGGCCAGCCGCGCGGGTTTGCTGCATTCATATGCTAATTAGGGCCATTAGTACAGCTGATCGCTCTCCACATACGTCAGAGTCCGTTTCCGACAATTTGTGGCACGACAAACGCGGACAAGCGCGGGTTGCAAATTGTCGGAAACTGACAAAAATCTGGGAGATCTGCGGGAGTTTACAGGGGTTTACGGGGACGAAAATCTCACTTTTCATGCAGTGATCAGTTTAGAAAATAAGAAAACAAAAAGTTTAAACTATCTTGTTTTCTTTTAGCCTTTTAGCATTACCTTTGATTGGCTGATTTTACTTCTCCTTGTTCTTCTTCTAAAGCAGACCTGTAGAGGAGAAAATAAACCATTTCAACATTTTCTGAGAAACACTAGAATTAATTGCCATCCTTATTGAAATCCATAAAAAGCTTTAGGAAGTGGAATTGATGTTTGAAGTTATAAGTCATTAATGTGAATGCAGACTCTGAGCAACACTAACCTGATTTTCTGGATCTCACTTTCATTAGAAGCTTTTGTCTCAGTCAGTCTGAGTTTAAGATAAAACAGATCATGTTTTTCACAGCACCGAATCACCAGTAACAGTATGTTATCTTCTTGTGTGAACAATACCTTTTATTAACTGATTCTAGTTCATCTTCTTTCTGTTTGAGCTCAGACCTGAAGAATAAATGTTTGAAAATCCTCAAGTGCATGTGTACTGCAACCCAGCTCATACAGAAACTGGGCAACAAAACTTTATATATTAAAACTAAATATTGACCATAACTTAACATAACATTGAGTTTCAAGATTCTTCTAAAATGAATTAATTGATGGATGACATTCTTGCATTTATGGTATCCACCCCCCAAAGAAATTAATCCATAATCTCTGGCCGTGGTGGGGCCTACAATACATTAGCAAATCCACTTTGCTTACTGTCGAAAGTGGATTGGCTACTTCTTTGTCAATCAAACATTTTGCGTACGTACCGCCATGATGTTATTTACGTAGGCTCCAAGCGTAACTCATACGCTGTTTAGCTAGCGGTCCTCCATTACGCGGAAGCAAAAAGAAGTTACTCCTACGCTCGTTTGTTGCTGCTGCCTTTTTTGAGCTTTTTGTTTAATCTTTTGTTTAAACTGGAGCATCAATGAGAAAAAATAATTATTACAAACCTAAACGGTTAAGAAAACATTTTGTCAAGGCTAAGGTAATTAGCAAGACGGTTAGCATTAGCTATGGGTATCGAGCATCTCTGAAGGTAAAAAACTGATTTATGTGATGATTTTCTCATCATGGAATATTTTTATTATAAATATGCTGGATTACCTTTAATGCATTGACCCTTACGGACAAATAGAATATAGACAATATAAAGATTGGATTTATAATACGGCCTCAGGATCGCTTCAAAGGTAGGAAGTCTGAGCTTTATTCTAGACATTTTGTTTTAACAAGATACTATATCTTCATCAATTGTGCTTTGGTGCTCATGGTGTCCATAAAATGAACTTGATGGTTGAATTGTGGAAAATCAAAGCTTTCTAAGGATGTATAACATGTCTATATTGGTAAATGTTTAACCAGGGTTATTTTCTAGCCTACTGCTGTAAATAAACCAATCGGAGCGTGGTTGTTACGGCAGACAGGTATTTCTCAGCTTCCTTCCATCCATCCATCCATCCATCCATCCATCCATCCATCCATCCATCCATCCATCCATCCACATCCATCCATCCATCCATCCATCCATCCATCCATCCATCCATCGTCCTCCGATTATTCGGGGTCGGGTCGCGGGGGCAGCATCTTAAGAAGGGAGCCCCAGACTTCCCTCTCCCAATCCACTTCTTCTAGCCACTCTGGAGGAACCCCAAGGCGTTCCCAGGCCAGCCAAGAAACATAATCCCTCCAGAGTGTCCTGGGTCTTCCCAGGGGCCCCCCCCCCGGTGGCACAGGCCCGGAACACCTCACCAGGGAGGCGTCCAGGAGGCATCCTGACCAGATGCCCGAGCCACTTTAACTGGCTCCTCTTGACGTGGAGGAGCAGCGGCTCTACTCCGAGTCCCTCCCGGATGACAGAGCTTCTCAACCTATCTCTAAGGGAGAGCCCAGCCACCCTACGGAGGAAACCCATTTCGGCCACTTATATCCGCAATCTCGTTCTTTCGGTCATGACCCAGAGTTCATGACCATAGATGAGGGTAGGAACATAGATCGACCGCTAAATCGAGAGCTTTGCTTTTTGACTCAGCTCTCCCTTCACCACGACGGACCGGTACAGCGCCCGCTTCACGGCAGAAGCTGCGCCAATCCGCCTGTCGATCTCCCGCTCCCTTCTTCCCTCATTCCTGAACAAGATCCCGAGATACTTAAACTCCTCCACTTGGGGCAGGACAACCCCCCCCGACCCGGAGAAGGCACTCTACCCTTTTCCCGCTCAAGACCATGGCCTCGGATTTGGAGGCACTGATCCTCATCCCGGCCGCTTCACACTCGGCTGTGAACCGATCCAGCGAGAGCTGCAGATCATGACCTGATGAAGCCAATAGGACCACATCATCTGCAAAAAGCAGAGACGCAATCCTAAGGCCACCAAAACGGATCCCCTCAACACCTTGGCTGCGCCTAGAAATTCTGTCCATGAATGTAATGAACAGAATCGGTGACAAAGGGCAGCCCTTTCAGAGTCCAACTCTCACCTGAAACGAGCCCGACTTACTTCCGGCAATGTGGATCAAACTCTGACACCAGTCATACAGGGACCTGACAGCCCGTATCAAAGGGCCCGGTACTCCGTACTCCTGGAGAACCCCCCACAGGGCTCCCCGAGGGACACAGTCGAACGCCTTCTCCAAGTCCACAAGGCAGATGTAGACTGGTTGAGCGAACTCCCATGTACCCTCCAGGATCCTGCTGAGGGTGTAGAGCAGGTCCAGCATTCCGTGACCAGGACGAAAACCACACTGCTCTTCCTGAATCCGAGGTTCGACTATCCGACGGACCCTCCTCTCAAGCATCCCCGAATAGACCTTGCCGGGGAGGCTTAAGAGTATGACTCCTCTGTAATTGGAGCAAACCGTCCAGTCCCTCTTTTTGAATAGGGGGACCACCACCCCAGTCTGCCAATCCAGGGGAACTGCCCCTGATGTCCATGCAATGTTGCAGAGTCGCGTCAGCCAACACAACCCTACAACATCCAGGACCTTGAGGAACTCCGGGCGGATCTCATCCACCCTTGGGGCCCTGCCACCGAGGAGCTTTTAAACACCTCCGCGACCTCGCCCACAGAGATTGGAGAGCCCAGTCCAGAGTCCTGAGTCCAGAGTCTCCAGGCCCAGCTTCCTCAATGGAAGGCATCTATCTACCAAAACTCTCAATTTTAGGGCATCCATGCTTAAGAAATATGAAGCATTAAGAATATGTTTACAAATTCCCTTTTCATTTATATTTAAATCCATTTCCTCATCAATGTGCGAAAAGGGAGGTAACTCTCGACAGGCAGGTATTTCTCTGCATTTCAAAGCGTTTCCAGTATAAAGAACTTTTGCAAAGGATGGGCCACTGACGCATGCGCACAGTTCCAAAATACACAAATAGCCGTTGGACATATCTTCCACCACAGTATCCTCTTTCATGCATTTAATGATCTTCTGTGAAGTTAAACCCGGATCCCTGGATGCCAGAATTATAGAGGTACTCCAAACCCTCCTCCACATTTCAGTAAATATCAATGTGATTGAATCATTTAAAAGTCAACTCTGAGAAACACTTACTTCACTTGATGGAGCTCTTTTTCAAGAGAAGTCTTTGTTTCTATCATTCTGTGGTGAAGACATCAGAATAAAAGCCTTTAATACGACACATTTGGAGTCAAATCTCAGAAGTGATGAGTGAACTGAGACTCTGTAGTGTTACAATAACTGGTAAAGATAATTATCATTTGTTGTATCTTACCACAGTCTGTGGTAAGATACAACCAGATTTATTCTGATGACCAAACCAGATGAAAGTGCGCATTCAGCGTCTGCTCTGCCAATAATGCAAGCGTATAAGAAGTAATGGGCTGTTTACCTGTGCAAAGAAAGAAACAACGAAAGAAAAATGTCTGCGGACTTCTGTGATTAGGAAGAGCATGAGTTCTTTGCCGAGCTGAAAGCGCACTTTCATCTGGGTGGGTCTGCCGCGGTTTCTGTAGTGTCGTGAACGCGCTTTTAGGAAATCCTATACACTACTGTTTATGCTCTAAAAACATTCTAAATGACTTCGTTTCGAGTAAATTATGGACGCTACCCACTCAGGACACTTGGAATACATTGGACGAGCAGTATGGAGGAATATTGACACGTTTTTTGTGGACTTTTATGGACCTTTCTGCCTCGGGCGCCATAGACCTCCATTATTTGAATGTCAGCAGACAGCAAGAAGCCTCCCAGATCTCCAGATGCATTTGAGATATCAAAAAAGTACTCCAGAGTGTTGTTCAGCATGGGGGTGAGTAGAAAATCAGAATCAGAATCGGGTTTATTGCCATTGTTAGTGAAGAAGTTCACAACTAGGAATTTTTTGTGGTACAGTCGTGCAACATGAAACATATATAAAATAGTAAATAAAACTAGAAAAAGCTGTTTCGCAGAAACAGCAAAGTGGGAATGCTTTTTTTGCTGAACGAAATAATAAAAATTAGCAAAAGAAACTGCGAGAAGGAAAAGAAGCACAAATTAGCTGAAGAACATATGAAAATGTAAAAGGAAGTAATCAGAAACTTCAAACTGCAGAAAACAATTGAATCATCTGAAGAATTTGTAGGGTAGAATCATCTGGCAGTAAAATGGCAGAAACAGACTCATCTTAAAAGCTTCACAGCCAAACCATACATGATATCAAAAAATCTCTAGAAGGGTCTAAATGTAATGTCTCCCAAGTTTCTAGAAAAAGTTCTAAAGAAATTTTGAAGGGGGGCCACCTACTTTCCAGAAACATGTCAGGCGTGTTATGAATTAGCAGCAAACAGAAAAGCTTAATTCCTGTCCAGAAAGAGCAGAATGAAGCCAAAGTTCACAACATAGGCTGAAAAGTATTAAATTAGCTGAATTAGAAAATAAATTAAAATAGAAAAACTTTAATCTTATCTGGTTGAAGAAAAAAGTAGTAGCTTAATGATGGGAAGTAAAATGTTTAGGAAGATGGTATTGAATAAGTATCAACATTTTGAAATCATATGTGGAAATGTCAAGACTTGGCAAAACAATTGGAAAATTATTTAAAATGTGTCGGTTGATCAGCATAAAGAAAACAGCGTTATCCTTAGAGGATGTGTAAGACTGACCATGACAAGCAGAGGAAGGACAGAGAGAGAAGCTTATAGAAAGAGAGCTAATACCACTTAAGGAGCTGAATTTATCAAAAAAATTTAACCTGCATGTTACGAGCCGCTGTGTTGATGAAAGCACCGTTGGCAGGCTTAGGCTGCATATTAAGAGGTTAGCAGATGCTTTGTTAGAGTGTAAATCTTAGAACCTGATTAAGAAATATGCACTGAGGTGTGTGGTCAACAGGCCTTGATAGTGTAATTTGAAGAAATTGGTTGAGTTTGGGTCATAGCTACGAGCCATACGGCACAATGAATGAGTATGGCCAAGGAAGAGGCTTTTATTTTGTAGGGTCCATTTAGTCTTATTTCGAAAGTCTATCATGGATGTGTGTCAAGGGAAGGGTCATGCCCAGCAGTGATATAGAATCCATTCCTAAATATGAAATCACTGGTTTTCACCGTGAGTGTCGGCAATCTTTGGGGGG
>NW_024038878.1:0-7481 GCF_016077235.1 Cyprinodon tularosa | reverse complement strand
ATTGTGAACAACCCATTCAAAAATTGGGGGTGAGATTGTAAATACAGTGCTGTAGATGGTCCAATCAAAGTCACCTGGTGTGTATTAGACCAAGGATTGCCCAGAAAAATGAAAAATAAAGCAAAAATAAATAATTTCCAGAATCCATTACAATATTCATGTCCTTTTTCATAAAGAAAAAAAAAGAAAAAACACACTATCAATGTAGCCACAACATAACCAAACTAGCATGACAGTTAGATACTTATGTTATCTCAAGAGGGTGAAAAAAATAAAGAGAAGAAAAGAAAAGTTATTAAACGTTTAAGGGTTAAATATTTATTCAACATGCAAATCTATTTTATTTGAGAGTGGAAGAAAATACCTTCTCCAGGTAGTCTGTTTTTGGAAAACCTGGCAATTTTAAAGTGATTGTCACAGGGGGCTTACGCCCATCTCAAGCTGTAGAGATGCCAATTAACCTAGCAGTCATGTTTTTGGAGTGTAGGTGGAAGTAGTACCTGGAGAGAACCTACACATTCACAGGGAGAACGCGCAATGCAAAAATGATCTAAAAATGAGTAAAAATGTCTTAAATTAAGCGTATTTACCCTTAATTTGAGCAGGTAAATAAGATGATTTGCCAATGGAATTAGTATTTTAACTCTTAAATAAGATGATTAGATTATATGCACTCAAAATAAGACAATGCAATTGTTTTTTTTCTTTTTTTAAATGTAAATTGTCTTGTTCCATAGGCAATGTGTCTCACTTAACTCCTTTATTCAAGAAAAATCCACTTATTTAAAAAAAAAAATGACTTATTGAGATTTAAAGTTTTAGCAGTGTGCAAACTTCATGCAGGAAGACCCAGGTTGGGAAGCAAACCCAGGACATTCTTGCAGCAAAGCAGCAGTTCTACAATCTTTTAATTTCAACAACTGGACTTGAATCTGACAGAGAATCTGTGGAGGGAGCTACAGATAAAAGGGAAAGGCAATGAGGCCTTTGAACCTACCGGCACAGTGCTTCAGCGTCAAAGTGTCTGGAATGTCTGTGGTCAATGATGACAAGGTCGTGATGCTTCTCTGAGAAGCATTCAAGAGCGGATTCAGGCGTCCGCGCCATGCTGCACCTGTAGTTGGCCTTCTCACACGCCCAGCAGAAGCCATTACTTTGACTGTCCTCTTTGGCAAAAACTAAAAGTACCTGCAAGACAAGAAATTACCAAGGATATGCATATTAGAAGTTAGTATATTTGTTGAAATACAACCACTTGCAAATCCAGCCCAATAATTGGAATACTATTTAAGGCATCAAAAAGACATCCATCATTTACATTTTTGTCCAGCCTTGACTAAAAAAAAAGGAAAAAGAGCAAACATTTATTCATCATGATATCAGAGGTGAGCAGTTCATTTTATGTTCTAATTTTCATTTTGAAAGAATTACTGATACACCTAAATCAGTATCAATTAAATTTAACTGAGGCATTTTTGGTATTTATACACTTTCAATGGATGAAAGTTCTCAGTAATCTAATGACTTTCTATTTATCTGGAGTAGAAATCTGATTTGAGATAATGTAAATTCTTATAGCCAATTCTCAAAATTAGAATGAAAAGAAGTATAAATTTAAGTAAGACAGATTTGTATTTTTCTTCTCTAGTCAAGAAAAGCTGGTTAAAAGGAGAAATAGGACCACAACTCTAAAAAGTGGCAATAGAAAACAACAGACAGATTAATTTTTTAAATGAGATTACTCTTCTCCAATGACACATTGTTGTTGTTGAATTTTAACTGTCAAAAGTGTTGACTTTAAGATCTAATTATCTATCATGAATGATCCATAGCATTTAGTCACATAAAAAGTTTGAAAAATGTATGTTATTATAGAATTAAACAATTAAAACTAATAAATCAAAACCCTTATTTAGATAATGTTATGAAATAAATAGGTATAACAAATATAATAGTTTATTATACTACAATGTAAGCATATTAATGGGAAAAATGCAAGTTTAATTGGTAACAGTTTAAATTTTGTTACAAAAGAGTTTAAAATCATTTCTATGCAAGTAAATACTACATAAATAATTCAACCAAAGAAAATTAAGTTTTTGTTCAAATTAAAAGGAATAAGATTATAGATAAATATGAAGGTAAATGGTAGCCCAAATATTGACAAATCCTTTTCGCATAAAACAATAATAATGGGGCCCAGTCACAGCATGTGGGCTTTGAATACACAATTAAGAAAATCTTAAAAGATTTAAAATTGAAATTGAGAGATCAGTATAGGGTACAATCGGAGCACAGGATCAGTAAATCGTTAATCCACATTTTGGGGTTTTTCCTGATGAAGCAACTGGAATTTGGTTAAATGGCTCCAGACTGTTAAATTGAGAGACAGCATCAAGTTAAGAGGTGTCAGAATCCGTCAGAAGGTTGTAGCAGCGTATGACTCTGGCAAGAGATATTCAGAACCAAGCAAGTTCACTTTTGCAATGTTACAGACACTTACTACTGTTGTGGTGAAAGTGCATGTCTATAAATCACAAAGAGATTACACAGTCTCAACTTTTATGGCGAAATCTAAAGTTTGCCACAAAGAATGTAAACTAAGACCAGGATTTCTGGGATTAAATTTAACTAGACTATTTGGACAGCAACAGGAAAAATTTTCGGCATTAACAAAGCAAATAATTACAAAAAAAAAAATAACTTTATACAAACTATAAAGCATGGAGTTGGGGAGGCTCTGCAGAAGCAGAATTCTACACCATAATCACGTCCCAGTTGTGAAATCATGGGTAAACGAGTTTAAGGTGAAGCCTGGAACAAGACAATGGCCAAAACATTCTAAGAACTGAAAAGGAAGAAACAGAAAGTCAGAGGCTAGGTCAAAGGTCAAATTTTGATCATATGCTTCAGGATTTCTTGAAATGGCAGAAAGCCCACGAAGATTAAAATGAAACTGTATGTCCCCCAAATGATCTTGATTATTTCAAGAGATGTACATGAAAATGGTCACATCATTTAAATATCTTACAGAGTGTAAAGAAATCTGATCTCATGCCTTGTTTAACAGGATGACTAAGTGCTGGCAATAATCTGGAAATGCCTTTCAATCAGTTTCAAGAGAAGATATTCAAACTATCAAACAATGAGCCAGGAATTACTGTACGTATGCTAGAGGATTAATGTACAATAACAAGAGAGCTAAAGCAAAAAGGGATTTTGACACCCGAGAGCAACAACAGCTCCCAGCTGTCGTCACTGCGCCCGTCCTCCTATAATCAGCCTACAGTGTGACCCGCAGGCCCAGATTGATCAGGTTCAGCTCTTATTCTTGTGCGTCACAAGTTTTATTGTCCGCCTTGATGATCTATGACCCAATTAGTGGAGGTGGCCTTGACTCCCTGCAGCCCCCCCCAGAACCTCATCTCCAACCCCAACAGGTCTGCCAAGGGAATGGCTGAAAGTGCTGCAGTTACCATCAAGCCAGCCAATGAGAGCCAGCTCCCTCTCTGCCACCACGCTTTCATGCAACCCCCCCCCCGCCTTCCCTTCACTTGCGTAAATACTGGACGGGAGATTTAGGCCCGCCTCCCAGAGCAGTGCTGCACTAAGAGTAGATTCATGAGTCACTCTCTCAAACAGACGTCATCTCCGTCTGTTGGCAGGCAGCAGAGTGAATGTAAAGAAAAGGAAGCTTGTTCTGCACGTTTTGCTTTGCGTCGCACCTGTGAGGTTGAGTCAGGACAGAATGACTAGACTGCAAGAATTTGTTGTTTCGACATGGCTCCACGATTTCAGCTAGCTGAAAGTGGACTGAAGAAGAGAGGCAGCGAATCTCTGTCTGACAGAGGTGTTTCAAATGTAAACCATATTCCACATGCTGTAGGAGTATTTTGCCTACAAGCAGGAATAAGTGCACAGGTCATAAATACATTACCTCTGAGTCCTGCAACTATGTTCGGTACGCACGGGGAATTAGATCAGAATTCCACATTGGGATGTTGGGAGGAGAGTCAACATTCCCTCAGAGGCTTTGGACCTGGCTAAAACAGGCCGAGATCAGCTCCTCAAAAACAGATTCACAGTGTTTTAATGTGTGACGATTTGTTCTGGATTAAAAATGTTATTTCTAATTTTTCAGAAATGTAAAATAAAGCAGGAACACATCCACGGTTCTGAAAGTCGCACTGGAGGGGGAGAAAAAAGTTGGCAAGCATTTGGCAGTGCCTGATCACCCAGTTTAGACAACATTATTGGTGAAAACTGAAAGGGCCCAGCCAGATCCTGTGCGGCGAGAGAAAAGAGGAGGAGTAGAGGAGGAGGGCATGGCAGGATCAGCTGTGAATGACAAAAACAGGAAGGGGATATCTCTCTACCTCGTTTTCCTACCATGGCCACACTCAAGTGCATCAAACAATGAAGTCCAGTTTGTGAGCCCACAAAACACAGGATTTTTTTCAGAGGGCTTAATTCAGAATAACCCCAGCTGTGTTTTAGTTGGAAGTAGAAAACAATCAGAAAAAAAAAAACAGAAAATTTCAAAAACAGAAAAAAAAAAATCTATAAATAACCCCACTTCATAAGCAGAGAACAACAATTAGATTCTTGTATATTGTAACCCTAAAGACCAAAGGTATTTCTGTACGGAAAAATGTTTCCTCATCAACTCTATACACATGCTAGGATCGAGGTTTAATAACAAATTCACTTTCAAATTGCTTTTAAAATTCCTACAGAGTTGGATTTCCAAGTTTTCTCACAACAGTAGCGACACATGTTGCTGGAACAAACACAAACTGTGTCATGAGCCAGTGAAGGTCAGCGAAGGTCGTGCCTGCAGTGACGAAACTGGTGATCCTCTGTGCAGTTCTTCCAGAACATGCATTGTTCACTATGGTATGTTCCCAGTTTCAAATATTTGGCCACGTTGCCCTGACAGCCCAACGCAGCATTGCACACAACACATCCATTAACAAATTGAGATTCCCTCCTCTCCGTTTACATGTTTCTTAGAGCGAAGAGGCATGTCCTAGATATTCACTATTTACACTAATTTCCCACAAAAGCAAGTTTTAAATATTAATCCTTACAAAAAAAATCTAATGACAATTTGACCAAGTTTAGCTCTAAAACTCTAAAAGTATTCAGCTACTGATAGATATAAGCATTAATTATCTACTGTAGCATTGTTTACAATACCTGAAGTGGGTCTTTAAATAGCTTCATTGGTCCAAACTGCACCTCCGTTAATGTGGTCTGGAAAAAAAAGGGATAAGAGCGTTAGAAACCAATAAAACCGTTTAAGTATTGGCCTTCTTTCACCTGAATATTATATTTTGTTATATCAAAGCTCCATGGCTTAAAACCTCTAAAAGTAGAAAAAGAAAAAAAAAATGTTTCATTCACAACAAGAAAAGACAGACTTGATTTCGTTTGGTTGACAGAAAAAAATAATTTTGATCTAATTTGAGACGATTACTGCTAGTAGGAAGCAATGTTTTAATTAAATTATTTACAGTTGTGTTAAAGGAGTTTGCATATGAAGCAGAAATAATGTATGGCATAGAAATCACCATATTTGGTCATGTTGGAGGAAACGCAAGCGAGTATTAGCCAATGATTTAACATGGTTGTAGCATTTAAACTTCTATTATAGGTATTTTGTTATCGAATTAAGTATTTATTCTACAAAATAAAACACATTCCCACTTTAAATATCAGCAATACTGTTTATAAAACCTTTAAAAACCAGTATTCATTTATTAGCACATGCTTCCAAACATCCTGAGTTTTATATTATCTTGTGAAGTTTAATCTTCTGAAAGAAGAGCTGAAATTCTCATAAAGAAAAAGTTACCTATTTTTTTTTTCTTACCCAAAAAAATACCAGGTACCGGATTCAATTAATAAATTCTTGTTGGAGAATAGAAACATTTTGGTAAAAAAAAAAAAAACAACAACCCCGGTGTAAAAATATAGAAAACCGCTTCAACAACCAAATGTTTAAGTTGTTCTTTTACATCTTTAAGCATTTTCACATAAATCTTTGTTTAGTTTAATTTATGCAGTAGATCCAAGATCCCATTTTAAGTGATTGGGGGGCGGTGGGGTTTCACAACCCCATCTTTGAAATGTTGTAAAGACCATCTACTTTACATAGAAACTGTTGAACACAAACCCCTAAAAGCCAGTTCTATAACAACAGTCAAAGAAAACTGGCCAAAACAATCAAAAACATAGGTGCAAATTTATAAACCAAAATAAATCACTGACAAACTTTCAACTTAAGGAATTAACAAACCAACCCTCCTGTCATATGAAAGTTTTTTTTTTTTTTAAACAATAAGATGTGTATGCAGGTATTTCACTTCTAGGTAATTCAAGAGAAGTGTCCACGTGTTGTTTAGGGCCAAATTCTCAAGGACTTGAATGTCACAGAAAGTTACAGTTGGGTGCCATATTTACTAGGACCTTGCATCATTACCGTCACTGTTCTGTAGAAATTCAGAAGCTGATATTGCACTAAAAACTGACTGTTATACTAAGCCAGTTAATTACTTTTATATCTAAAGACTCTACTGAGCTCTTTAGTTTTGGTAAGCTCCTAGGAGCTATAGGTTGGAGACATCCGACTGAGGCTATTCAGCGAAAACATACAAATGTCCTCTGTAAAAATAAATACCATTTAACTTTTAACTGACAGAGAGAAATTATCTTTAACTGACAGACAATATTATAACATAAAAAAATAAGTTAAACAGTTAAGCTATAAAAAAGAAACTCTGTAAAGTTAGTTTTGGCCAATTCTGCAGCGATCAGCTGTAAGCTAATCTAATTGGTGTGGTTTATTTCCATTATTTTTGTGTCCAAATTCTGTATTTATTGTCACTGCAATAGTGAAATTGTCACTGAGCATCAAGTATTTCCCTTTCTATCAAATTCTTGTTAGTGATAAAGGCCTTACATTTAATTTCTGCAAATTAAACAAATTGCATCATTTGCCATTGGAAAAAAGGTATCTAAAGATGAAATTTGAACTGTGTGCTGCTAAGTTTATTCAGGGATGATCTCTGAATTATTCATGTATTAATAAAAAACCCCTCTCTTATAACATGTAGGAAGCCAAAGTGAAAGTCAGAATTCAGAAAGCCAAGAAAACTTTAAAGGAATCAGAGCAATTTTTGTATATCTCCCTTTATTCCCTTTAAAATGAAGAGATTTAGAACCAGCCCATTCCAGAACTCCTAGCGCTGTTGCTACCACAAACACACACAGTTGCTGTGTATAACATCATTCAGTTGATAAATAAGAAAAATGACAAGCAAACAGTGTGAACTGGGCTGAAATCTTGCCAAGCACCATAGAAATGTTGGATCCTTGTATTTATACTGTAAAAGTGACTTGGAGGTCTGTAACCCACTGAAAACTTCCAGCAGAGACACAAACGGACAACCATGGCAACTGCACTCCCAGACGGCCGT
>NW_024038877.1:0-7136 GCF_016077235.1 Cyprinodon tularosa | reverse complement strand
GCAAGGGGGGGTCCAAAAGGGAAAAAAGGGGGCCCCCCTTGGGGGGTGACGGGTCACTAAGGGCGAGCGGCAGGGTCCACCACTAAGGGCGAGAGGCGGGGTCCACCACTAAGGGCGAGAGGCGGGGTCCACCACTAAGGGTGAGCGGCGGGGTCCACCACTAAGGGCGAGAGGCGGGGTCCACCACTAAGGGAGAGAGGCGGGGTCCACCACTAAGGGCGAGAGGCGGGGTCCACCACTAAGGGCGAGAGGCGGGGTCCACCACTAAGGGCGAGAGGCGGGGTCCACCACTAAGGGTGAGAGGCGGGGTCCACCACTAAGGGCGAGAGGCGGGGTCCACCACTAAGGGCGAGAGGCGGGGTCCACCCGGACAGATCGCCAGTGCAACACAGAGACAAACAACCATTCACACCTAAGGAGAATTTAGAGAAGCTAGTTAACCTAACAGGCATTTATTTGGACTGTGGGAGGATGGAGTACCTGGAGAGAACCCACACATGATCAGGGGGAACATGTGTCGGGTTCATAAAATGTAGGTTTTTGCTTAAGAAGAACTGAAATATACAATTTATGGGTGCAATTTCTGCAGAAAGGAGAGACAGTTGAACCCCAGACTCAAACACACTGTCTCCCACTGGACCTCCTCCTCAGAGCGTTTATTGGTTACAAACAGAGACAGAATGCTCCATCAGAATGACAAGGCAGGATGGTCTCCTGACTGGATCATGAGACAGGAGTGGAGCATCCCCTCTCACAAATGTTTTATAAGCACACATTAATTTTATAATCATCATTGAACAAACCTAACAACATGCAAACTCCACATTCTCATACTACACCCAGAAAGAACCTGGGCCGGGAATCAAACCCAGAAGCTTTTTCCTGCAAGGCAGCAGTGCTACCCACTGCATATTTCCCATATTTTTGCACTGACATTTACATAATCGTGCTACTAATTGTGCTATATACAGTAGTAGCCATTCAAAATTTCCCCACTTTCCTTGATGGGTCCTTGGCTGGTCCCCTACAATTCCTTGTAAATAACTGTAAATAAACTTTCCCTGCCATACGGGTGGATAAATAAAAAAGATTTCTTACTCAGGTCTCCTTAATTAAATGAATATTAGGTCATTTTTAACCAAACTAGTTTTCACTGAATTTGATCAAAGCACAACAGACCAACATAAATGACCATAGTGGGCTGTTTCTTTGTAAATTGTGCTAAAAGCACAACCCTGAGAAAAACCCTCATGACCAAAGATACCCAAAGTTGGCCCGGGAGGGCCTGCAGGTTTTAGAGGCTTCCCGGCTGCAGCTCAGCAGGAAAATCCTGTTAATTAGCTGTCAGTATGGAAACACTGATGATTGTTCCAAGTTTGTTTGGTTGAACTATCAGCCAGTTGAAGCTCATGGTGATACTGAGGGACATGGAGGCATCCCAGCTTCCAGGTCAGAACCATCCAGAGCGGACCTCTAGCCAACAGTGCCCGCCCCAATAGAAAACACATGGTGGGGGAAACACGTCTGCTGCACCTCTGGTATAGATAGTAGAAACAATTATTAGTTCAAAATACTATATATCAGTGCCAGCTGGCCCATAGGGGGCGCTCAGGTGCTGCCCTTCCTAGATATGGAGGGGAAAAGCCATAAATAACATAGATTTTAAAAGTATTATCAATGTCAGTTTTACTTCACAGTTTGTGGCTACATCTAATATGAATTATTTAAACAACACTTCTAACAACTGACTCTCATTCAACAATGCATTTCCACCCAATGGCATATCAACCCAACAATAGGCCCGTAAGCAACAATATCTGGGTGGGCCCCATATGAAGTACAACACCTGATTGTCATGTTGGTACCAAGGTTTCTAACCCACATGCAGAACACACGGACTCAGAGGGAAAAGTTTCAACAGTTTATTTAGATACACAATGTTAATAAAGAACTGATTCGGGGGGAAACAGTTCCAAGACTATGACTGGTTTCTCTGCAGAGAGGGACAGAATGGTTAGCTGATGCCCAAGTATGCTCGCAGGTTGAATGAGTGCAGGTCTGTACCTGTTCAGTGGTTTGAGCTGAGCGGCAGAGGAGGGGAACCAGGAGGGTCCAGAGGCAGAAGTCAGGCAGAGGACTTAGTAGAGGCAGAGACTTGATTTCTGATATTCCAGTTTCTGATCTGAGTTTCTCTTCTAGTTTCTTCTGAGAGCGGGCAGGCAGGTTACTGACAGATTGACTTTCCAGGGTTCTTCGGAGATCAGACAGGCTGGTTTCAGACTGAGAAACTCTTCCTAAATTTCTGGGTTCAGACAGGTTCTTCCTAGGAAGCAGAGAGGACAAAAACAGGTTAGGTTCTGGTTCAGGTTTCAGGGGAGTCAGAGAATCAGACAGGCAGGTCGGCTCAGGTTTGCTAACCATAACTGGCATAACATTGGCACTGGAGTGTTGCTCTGCCTCTCCTTAAATGCTGGTCTCCTGATGAGCAAACGGGCCGCAGGGGTGGTAGTCATCTTCAGCTCCAGGAGACCTAGGGTGCCCTCTGCTGGAGAAAGGTGGACAGACCTCCAGATCCCAACACTAATAAAGGTTCAGGATACGGCGACAGTTCCATCAATCCGCCAAGAAGATACAATTATGCAATTCTCTGTAGTAGATGATCACACATCACACACACAAAAATAGTGACTGCGCACCTTGAATGGAACCATTGGTGACAGTGCACCACCACATGTTACAGACATCCCAAGTTGCAAAAACTCATTTCAGGGAGAAGCTTATCGAACCCACCCCCCATACATAAACATACCCCGCTCTCTCTTGTTGTGCCTGTGCAATCGCAGTAGTTCTAATCCACACATGATGCACAAATTATTGTACTGCCTGCACGTTCTCACTCGCATTGAAAAAAACACCACCAATCATGGTCTAAAATCTGGGACAATTTATCCAACTGGTGGGCGTCCATGACCAACCATCTATATCACGGAGACTTCAGAAACTTCCAGGAGACTTGCCAGTAAAACCACATTATAGAAGTCTTGGTGATGGTTGTCGTGTGATGCTCGAAGATAGATTGGTTAAACCACAATGTGTATTCGTGTTGTGTTTCACATTTGAGACACACGTGTTGGACTATGCTTCGCTGTTGGGGTTGGGGTGTAGATGGAAAATTGCCATGGTCGAAAATCGTTCCCAGTAGGAGTCTGGACAGGTATTTCTATTTCTAAATACAGAACAATTCTATTTTTCAAGGGACGGTTGGCAACCCTGCTCTGACGTCACCACATGGAGATCTGTTTTAATGGCTGTTCATCAGATCAACCCCGTGGAGCTACTAAATGCAGGACATTGGTGTTAAAAATAAGCCTGTTGGATTCATAATAACTCAGAAGCACCTGGTGTGTCCAGCTGCAAGATTTTAATGCAAAATTACATGAAATCAACATCTTCTTGAGAAAAACCTGAGAGCAACGAATAGAGTGAAGATGGCCGGTCTTTGCTTTTCTCATCTTCCTTGGAGGAAAAGGAAGGAAAAAACAACAACATGTAAGCCCAGTTTAAGGAATAATTCATAACTTTTATTACTAATCAAACTAATAAAAGGAAACGCATCAAATCAACAGGACGTCAACTAGAGTGACTTTACTTAACATCCTCCCATCATGAGCTCCCATCATGATCCTTTCAGTAACATAAAAATCAAACCTTTGGTCTTTCCAGGCTGATTTTTTTTAATCTTTCTAATCAATCAGTAGGTGATCACCGCAGCTCCAAGCCAACGGCCTCATCCTTTATTTAGCTGCTTGATTCCCAAGGAGCTCTTAAATATGCATGAGGCTGCGATTAGCATAGGCACCAAGGACGGGGCCTGTACCTCGGCATTATGACGATCAATCAAAAACACCAAGGGGCCCTACAGAGAGAAGCTGTCTGTCAGTTCGGCTTTGGGCTCAGTTGATGCTCACATCCACATCAAAAAAAGGTATTCTCAAAGCAAACAGAACACACACCTCATCCAGGTCGACGAAAGGCTTAGAGAAACCCACCAGCCTCTTTCACAACCTTGCTTCATCTATCAGCTCCCATTCTTTACTCACTTTCCTGTTTTCTGAGCTGACTTTGTAATGAGTTTGAAAATTGGCCCATTTCATTTGCTCTCACTGAAATGTCATTATCTGGCTCTGAGAGGGAGGGGTCCGCGCTGCCACTGTAATATATTTGTTCCACTCAAACAGGGCTATTAATATTTTTTCTTCCCTGGAAATGTGTAACAAGGTTATTGGAAGTCTGCAGCACATCCAATTCATCTCCCTCTGTCGGTTTAAGACTCATTGTGAAAATTTGATTCCTCTTTAATTTGCCCGACGCTCTTATACACTTTTTATTCTGTATCTGGTCTCTTGCTGCTGCAGAAATATCCTCTCAAGGCTTCTTGGAGACATTTGAGCAGATTTCAGTCAGACCTCAACAAACCTGGTCGACGTAAAGCCTCTTCGGAAAGTCCTTTTCTGAACATGTCTGTATTTTCATGTTAACCTGAAACTAGTACATTGTTTCATATCTTTTAAACTCTTGTGATTTTAAGATGACAACTACAATCACATTTTATGTGACAAACACAGTAGAGAACATCATTGCTACCAAATCTTTGCAAAGTAGCTGAAATCCAGCTGAACTCTGGATTAAAGCAACTTTAAACATCCTTTTGTGTCAACTGCACAGAGTCTGGATTGAATTATTCAATTCAGTTCAGATTGTTTTTCTAAAGCGCCAATTCACATCATGTCATCTCAAGGCACTTTGCAGTTCACCAGATCACACAGTCAGATTGATTCAAAGTTTTCTATCTAAGGAAAACCAGTTGATTGCATAGACTCATTGACTCGAATGCAATCCCTCACACTAAGCATGCTTGTAGTGACAGTGGTTAAATGTTCACACAAAGATTGCAGCTTCTGCACCTCAGTTCATGGCTTTATGAATTGTTTTCAGTTGACTTTCACTTAGTTTTCTTGCTGCCTCGAGGCGCCAAGAAAACAATGAACTTGTAATGAGAGTAAGTCTAATTAGACAGCAGCTGCGGTGTCTGATGGTTTGACTGCTCACTCTTGTGACACCGGATATGGTTGGGAAAGAACAGAACAGCTGCTCTGGTCAAATCGAGTCCCATTTTTCTCCTCTGCAGGATGGCGATTAATTAAAGCAGGAAGCCTGTCAGAATGAACACAGAAAAGTAATTACCAGGCGTTCCGGGCAAAAGGTTGCACCACGGATGTTTGGAAACAAGAAAAACTGAGTTTTCTTCCTCTTTATTATACCTAAACAGATCAGCTATGAGAAAAACAACATTAGAATGATATGTTACTATATTTGTACATATTTCTGTGCCTTTAACCATGTTTAAGATTTAACAAAATTCCTAGATAGCTAAACTGGGAGAGTTACGTGTTAATGTTTCGGTGAATAATATTTATGTTAATGTATCAGAGCTTGTCTGCCTGGATGTGTGTTTCCTGAAAGGGACCGCCTATGGAGCTGGTTCACAGTTGCCTTTTGTATCTCTGCTTATTTTTCTTTGTCTGCTTCTTTCTCCTTGAACCCCAGTGGGCCTCAGCAGATGGCCGCTCACACTGAGCATGGTTTTGCTGGAGGTTCCTTCCTGTTAGAAGGAGTTTTTCCGCTCCACTGTCGCTACAAGCATGCTTGGTGTGAGGGATTGCCTTTGAGTTAATGAGTCGATGCAATCAACTGGTTTTTCCTGACATAGAAAACTTTAAACCAATATGATCTGGTTAAATTGTCTCTGTAACGTGCCTTTAGATGACACATGTTGTGAACTGGCAGGCATTGGAGCTTCTTCCCCACAGCTGTCATGCTCCTAACGCCTCTGACACCAACTATAAGGACTGTACAGTACACAACAACCTATGGTTCCAACACCACTTACATGTACTTCTAAACTATAACTGAATATAATCTGTAAATCATGTATCTGCTAATATTGGTTGTTATTTATCCTGTATTATGGCCCCTCTATTCCTGTATAACTTTCCCATATAATCTCTAGCTTCCATATTTATTTATTTTATAGCCTCTTACAATTACTCTGTTTATATGTACCATTTATAGTCCATACATACATAGTCTCTGTGTGCATGTAAATAAATATTTATATCCTGTATAGCACTTCTGATAGATGCAAACTACATTTCGTTGCTTTGTAGTTGTAACAATGTAATTACAATAAAGTTGAATTCTATTCTACTAAATTCTAATTGGAGCTATATAAAAAAAAATTATTCGAAATTGAATTGGAACGATGATTAAAAAGTATGGCTTTAATCAAGATACATGGACATAACCCCTCTCTAATTCTCTAATTGAATCACTCCTGATTTTCCAGAGGTTTGAACTGTTGGAACACCAGCCAGGATTTTAAGAGAGGCCAGCGGTTGGGTTAGGGATTTGGTGGTCGAACCTTAAGCACAACATGCAATAGACGATATAGTTATATTTTTGATCTGGTTTTCTAAGCATTTTAGATCCCTCCTCTAAATTCTGTTTGTTTATTAACATTTCTTTCCTTTTTTTTTTTTTGTAATTTGCTTGTTGGTAACTGTTCTCCCCTCCTGTTTTCTCATTATGAGGGAGAGAATCCATTTGCTTATTGTTAGCATCTCTTACTGTATTCCTGGAAATGTAGGGGAGTGGGGGAAATGTATTCTCATGTTAATGAATTAATTGTACCCTGCTAACCCAATAAAAATATATATATGAGAAATGAGAGAGAGAAATTGAATTGGAATGATTGTGAACACGGATTACGCAAGAACAACAGACCATTAAAACAGTTTTAAGAATTTTTTTCACCTTATCCAAAAACGAGATTAAACCCGAGAACAGTTGGCTTTTAGTGGCAGTGGGAACGGCTCACTGACGCGTGTCTAACTGAATCCAACAACTCGGCAAGAGACCAGCGTTAATATTGCCTCAGCTCTGATCGGCTTGCTGTGCGAAGACTTGTTTATGTGATAGCATTGAACACAATGAACGGACGTCAGCACACCATGTCAGTCACCTATGATCTAACAAGCTGAAATAATTCTGTTTCCATTCGATTAACATGGAAAAAT
>NW_024038876.1:0-7358 GCF_016077235.1 Cyprinodon tularosa | reverse complement strand
AGTTGGGGGTCTGTAGTGATTAAACCTGCAGAAAGTTGGCGACCTCTTCGCACTATGCGCGTCAGCATCCGCTGACCCCGCTCCGTCATTTACGTGGCCTACCACTTCGTGGCTGAGTTGCTGTCGTTCCCAAACACTTCCATTTTCTTATAATACGGCTGACAGTTGACTGTGGAATATTTAGGAGCGAGGAAAAATTTCACGACTGGATTTGTTGCACAGGTGGCATCCTATCACAGTTCCACGCTGGAATTCACTGAGCTCCTGAGAGCGACCCATTCTTTCACAATGTTTGTAAAAACAGTCTGCATGCCTAGGTGCTTGAATTTATACACCTGTGGCCATGGAAGTGATTGGAACACCTGATTCCAATAATTTGGATGGGTGAGCAAATACTTTTGGCAATATAGTGTATATGCCAACCAATCACGAGCGACTTTACTTGTTTAAAAGGAAGCGGTTCCGTCCAATACTCAGTAAGAAAATTAAAGCCTGGCGTGGCCACGTGTGGTTTTGCTGCCAATCACGAGCGATTTCACTTGTTTGAGAATAGTGGTTTCAGCCAATACTGAGAAGGTTATTTAAGCCAGACCTGGCCAGCCGCGCGGGTTTGCTGCATTCATATGCTAATTAGGGCCATTAGTACAGCTGATCGCTCTCCACATACGTCAGAGTCCGTTTCCGACAATTTGTGGCACGACAAACGCGGACAAGCACGGGTTGCAAATTGTCGGAAACTGACGAAAATCAGGCAGATCTGCGGGAGTTTACGGGGGTTTACGGGGACGAAAATCTCACTTTTCATGCAGTGTACTGGGGGAAATATGGAGTACCAATAGGGCAGCTGGTGGCTTCAAAGCAACTCGTTCTAACAGCTGGCGATTAGCACTCCAATGTATAATATAGCTCAGTGCATCCCCTCTCTGCATGGCTTTGGATGAGGTTCATGCACTAAAATAGGCTATCATAGGCTACTGTAATGGCATAAACATGTTGCATTGATCTACGTTAACACTGCAAACGACATGACATCAACAAAACACATTAGCAGGGTTAGCCTATTTCTAACCCAGTCAGTCAGACCACCTGTTACTCGAATATAAATAACATTAATGAAGTTAAACATATTCTTGCAGCCCACATCACATAGCCTACCTTTTTGGTTTTCGAGTTTCTGAATAAACTCTTCGCTGACACCTCTATCTTTCAAGAAGTCCCTCAGGCTATCAGCAGTCGGCTCCATAGCTGGCGGGACACCACAGGTGACCCTGCTACAAAGAGTAAAAGTTCGCTATCGTCATCACCTACCGATGAAAACTAAAAAGGCTTTAATTAACCACGGTATCACTTACCAATGTTGAACTGTAATGTAGCAGACAATAGCCGAATCTCAACAGCTTGAGTAACAGAAGTTACGACAGGCAGCAGCGGTGAGAGCATGTCGGAAATGACTAAATGTGAGCGAGATTTAGGACTCAATTAAAAGAAAATGTGCTCACGTTTTATTAATTCGAGTGCTCAATTAAATGAAAACGTGTTCACGTTTTATCAATTCGAGTGCTCAATTAAATGAAAACGTGGTCACGTTTTATCAATTCGAGGGCTCAATTAAAATAAAACGTGCTCATGTTTTATTAATTCGAGGACTCAATTAAAATAAAACGTGCTCACGTTTTATTAATTCGAGTGCTCAATTAAATGAAAACGTGGTCACGTTTTATTAATTCGAGGGCTCAATTAAAGGAAACGTGCTCACAAATTATCACGACCTGAAAATAAATATAACTTAAAGTGAGCTCTCCCGGGCTCCGTAGAGAGGAAGATGTGATTTGTTTTTTCTTTGTATTTTCTTCTTGAGCTTTGCATGTTTTGATGTTTCTTTTTTATATGATTGTTTTCCTTTATTTTAGACTTTTGAATTTTTCCTGCATGTTGGGTTGTTTTGGTTTGTTTTTCCCTTCTGACAATCCATGCGCACTGGACTGAAGTAGTTGTCTGAGGAGAGGGAGTGCATTAATTGCGCTGCGTAATGCTGCGCTCAGGTGTGAGCAAGGGCTGATTTAAGCCGACATAAAAGGAGTCTAAAGGAAAGGAGAAAGAGAACGGAATCTGCAGGTGACAGGCATATATCTTCCGACGGGGTTTTGGCGCGTGGATGCTGGCGTTCTCCTTGCTTCTCTTTTTAGCTGCATCGGTCTGGAAAGAGGTGTGGCACGCCAGGGAGTGGAACAGTGCCGGGGCACTGCAGAGTCAGCTGTGGATCAGCCAGTGGGTGCTGCAGGCTGATCACTCGCACCTGAAGCAGCATAACAAGCGGAGCCCAACTTCCAGCCTGTGATTTTTAAGGAAAACTCTTGAATTTTAGGTTTTATCAGGAGAAGAAAAGGACTGTTTTATTATGCCACTGTTGCTGTGGCTTTTTGTATAAATAAAACACTTGAACTTGAGTGCTTCACGGTTTGGGTCTTTGAGGTATTTTTTTTTTTTTTTTTTTTTTTTTTTTTTTTTACCTCTTCTGTGTGCGGGTAAGGCGCAACCCAGTCTCATGGGAAAATGTACCCCCACTACGTTGGTCCACACTGCAAAACGTAGTGGAGGTACATTAATGGCCATTTTTTTGTGGTACTGTTACGTTTCTTCTACCTATACGCTTTCTATTATTTTACGTCCTAGTCACGTGACTTTCAAGATTCCAGCTGGGAGAAGAAAAAAAATAAATATATGGCCGACATTCGCTCATTTTTTTGTGGAAAGATTAATGACTTCAGTTTGTTTTTGCATTAAAATGAGTTTTGATTACATTTCTAGTGAGAAATGTATAGTTTGTTGCCAGAATATTTACTCAGGGAATGTACATATTCACTTGCTTGTTCGTTTCTTGCAAAGATTTTTCAAGATAATGTGAAACTGTAACATTTAGGTATACAGGTGCTGGTCATAAAATTAGAATATCATGAAAAAGTAGATTGATTTCAGTAATTCCATTTAAAAAGTGAAACTTGTATATTATATTCATACATTACATACAAACTCATATATTTCAGATGTTTATTTTGTTTAATTTTGATGATTACAAATGACAACAAATGAAAATCTCAAATTCATCATATCAGAAAATTAGAATATTGTGAAAAGGTTCAAAATTGATGGCCCCTGGTGCCACACTCTAATCAGCTAATTAACTCAAACCACCTGCAAAAGCCTTTAAATGGTCTTTCAGTCTAGTTCTATAGGCTACACAATCATGGGGAAGACTGCTGACTTGACAGTTGTCCAAAAGACGACCATCGACACCTTGCACAAGGAGGGCAAGACACAAAAGGTCATCGCTAAAGAGGCTGGCTGTTCACAGAGCTCAGTGTCCAAGCACATTAATAGAGAGGCGAAGGGAAGGAAAAGATGTGGTCGAAAAAAGTGTACAAGCAAGAGAGATAACCGCACCCTGGAGAGGATTGTGAAACAAAACCCATTCAAAAATGTGGGGGAGATTCACAAAGAGTGGACTGCAGCTGGAGTGAGTGCTTCAAGAACCACCACACACAGACGTATGAAAGACATGGGTTTCTGCTGTCGCATTCCTTGTGTCAAGCCACTCTTGAACCACAGACAGCGTCAGAAGCGTCTTGCCTGGGCTAAAGAGAAACAGGACTGGACTGCTGGTGAGTGGTCCAAAGTCATGTTCTCTGATGAAAGTAAATTTTGCATTTCCTTTGGAAATCAAGGTCCCAGAGTCTGGAGGAAAAGAAGAGAGGCACTTCATCCACGTTGCTTGAAGTCCAGTGTAAAGTTTCCACAGTCAGTGATGGTTTGGGGTGCCATGTCCTCTGCTGGTGTTGGTCCATTGTGTTTTCTGAGGTCCAGGGTCAACGCAGCCACATACCAGGAAGTTTTAGAGCACTTCATGCTTCCTGCAGCTGACCAACTTTTTGGAGATGCAGATTTCATTTTCCAACAGGACTTGGCACCTGCACACAGTGCCAAAGCTACCAGTACCTGGTTGAAGGACCATGGTATCCCTGTTCTTAATTGGCCAGCAAACTCTCCTGACCTTAACCCCATAGAAAATCTATGGGGTATTGTGAAGAAGAAGATGCAATACACCAGACCCAACAATTCAGAAGAGCTAAAAGCCACTATTAGAGCAACCTGGGCTATCATAACACCTGAGCAGTGCCACAGACTGATCGACTCCATGCCACGCCGCATTGCTGCAGTAATACAGGCCAAAGGAGGCCCAACTAAATACTGAGTGCTGTACATGCTCATACTTTTCATGTTCATACTTTTCAGTTGGCCAACATTTCTATAAATCCTTTGTTTTTATTGGTCTTCAGTAATATTCTAATTTTCTGATATGATGAATTTGAGATTTTCATTTGTTGTCATTTGTAATCATCAAAACTAAACAAAATAAACATCTGAAATATATGAGTTTGTATGTAATGTATGAATATAATATACAAGTTTCACTTTTTAAATGGAATTACTGAAATCAATCTTCTTTTTCATGATATTCTAATTTTATGACCAGCACCTGTAAACATGGCTGAGATTTCTCTAACTTTTAGTGGGAAAATCAATAATTTCAATCAGTTTCTGCATTTAAATGGGTTTTTGATCACATTTATAGCGAGAAGTGTAGGGTTTATTTACATAATATTTACTTAGTGAACTTAAGAGGAAAGAAATTGAAAAATGGCAAAAAAAAAAAGGTGGAATGAAGATAAAAAGGAAGAAGGTTATATAAAGTACAAAAGTCAGTATTAAATAGAAATATTAATGAGAGAAACCGAAGGGAAGAAATAATAATGATCAGATTAAGAGTAGGTCATACTTATTTAAATGACAATTTATACTTAATAGGGAGGAAAAATAATGATAAATGTGAAGGATGTGGAGAGATAGAAAATGTAGAACACGTATTGATGAACTGCAAAACATATGGACCTGAAAGGAAGAAATTGAGAAGAGGACAGGCCAAGAATGGAGTCTTAAAGGATTATTGGGAAATAAAGGAAATATAAAAGATATTTATAGATTAAGGAAAGCATTATTTATCTTCAGAATACAAAATTAAAAAATAGAATTTAATAGATGTAAAACAGTGTTGCTACACACTCATGAACAGTAGGTGGCGGTATGCACGCCCCTTCCCTAGAGCCCGGTGGGATCGAAAACATTTTGAATGGAAATCAGTGGGGAGAAATTAATAAACTTTTGTTCCCAGTCGCTCTCTGTCACTGATTCCAGATATGCTGGTTGTGTATTCAAATTGTTTTTTTTTTTTTTTTAGTTCCTCTTTGCTCAAAATCTGGTCAAAACTTATCAATGAGATCGCACCAAACAGGAAGTGAAATGCACAAAGGATCCGGTAGATTTCCAAATAAAACACATCCGATCTTAACCCATGATCCTTTTTTTAACTAGTTTAATTAGTTTCTCCCGTATGCCACGACGTAATGCATTGATCTGAAAATCAACCTCAGACGCAACGCACGCAGTGGCGAGGGTTTGATCCGTCAGATGGAGTTAAATCACAAAGAATTCAATGTTGAATCGGGGCGGCAGCTAAATGCTAGACGATGGGTAGCAGCCAAAACGTTGCAATTTCACATAATCCTGACGAGATCCGAAAAACGTAGCAAAAACTAGCAAGCGGGTGATTATGTATGCTCTCTGTCATTGATTCCAGATATGCTGGTTGTGTATTTAAATTGTTTTTTATTTTTTTTTTAGTTCCTCTTTGGTCAAAATCTGGTCAAAACCCATCAATGAGATCGCACCAAACAGGAAGTAAAATGCACAAAGGATCCGGTAGATTTCCAAATAAAACACATCCGATCTTAACCCATGATCCTTTTTTTAACTAGTTTAATTAGTTTCTCCCGTATGCCACGACGTAATGCATTGATCTGAAAATCCACCTCAGACGCAACGCCGCAGTGGCGAGGGTTTGATCCGTCAGATGGAGTTAAATCACAAAGAATTCTAGCAAGCTAGAATTCGCAAGCTAGCAAGAACTAGCAAGCGGGTGATTATGTATGTTCACTAAGTAAATATTATGTAAATAAACCCTACACTTCTCGCTATAAATGTAATCAAAAACCCATTTAAATGCAGAAACTGATTGAAATTATTGATTTTCCCACTAAAAGTTAGAGAAATCTCAGCCATGTTTATACCAAAATGTTACAGTTTCACATTATCTTGAAAAATCTTTGCAAGAAACGAACAAGCAAGTGAATATGTACATTCCCTGAGTAAATATTCTGGCAACAAACTATACATTTCTCACTAGAAATGTAATCAAAACTCATTTTAATGCAAAAACAAACTCAAGTTATTAATCTTCCCACAAAAAATGAGCGAATGTCGGCCATATATATATATATATATTTTTTTTTTCTTCTCCCAGCTGGAATCTTGAAAGTCACGTGACTAGGACGTAAAACAATAGAAAGCGTATAGGTAGAAGAAACGTAACAGTACCACAAAAAAATGGCCATTAATGTGCCTCCACTACGTTTTGCAGTGTGGACCAACGTAGTGGGGGTACATTTTCCCATGAGACTGGGTTGGTAAGGCGAGCGGCGATCAGTCAAGTTAGTAAAACAAAAAACACTTGAATAAGTGTTTTTACACTGGAATAAAATATTGTTCACAAGTCGGAAATCACGAGTCTCAGTTGAGTCTGAAGTCCTTTAAATGCAAGTCTAAGTCGAGTCTGAAGTCATTAAATATGCGACTTAAGTGCGACTCGAGTACGAGTCACAAACTTGAGTCCCCATCTCTGAGCGAAGGCACCAAGGAGGGGCCAGCCCAGGAAATCCGAGGCCCCAGGGACGCCCGACCCCTCGGCAGGAGCCCCAGCCAGGCCCCAGCTGGCCGGGCCCCGAGGAGAGGCCACCAGGAAAGAGCCAGCAGCCACCCGGGCATTCACCCCCAAACCCCGAGCTCCACCAGTGCACCGGCGAGCCCATGCGTCAGCCAGCGGGGGGAGAGCAGGACGGCGGAAATGGGCTCCGCACTTAGCGGAGCCCATTCCCGCCGTCAGGCCACTACACTCTACTACACACTCCTCCCTCCAACCTTCTTTGGGGAGAGCAGAGGTGACAGCTCCGCCACGGGCAGGCCACCTAGGCCCCGCAGCAGCCCCCCACCAAGACAACGGACCAGGCGGCTAGCTCTTCCTCCAGGCTCCAGAATCCGGGCAGCAGCCGGAGAACAGGGGTGTGAGAAGACCCTGATCCTCCCTGCGCCTGCTCTAATGTGGTGTTGTTGCGTGTTGCTCTCAGCTGTAATTAAAACTGGGAGTACCAAAAGGGGGTGCAGAGATAGCGCACTCCCCCATTCAACAA